>NC_084620.1:41513654-41543654 GCF_033978795.1 Nerophis ophidion
TTTCCATCCTTTGTAACTGAGCTACTGTGTGGAACAATTTCCCTTGTGGATCATTAAAATTTGTCTAAGTCTAAATTGACATACAGTGATTACAAGTACATTGCAGGCAGACATCACAGGTGATATACTTCACACAAAAGTCACTATTTCTTCCTGATTGTTGTTCTAAGCTTTAGCTAAAAGGTTTTGTCAAAATAAGGGTAATAAGTTATTTTTTTGTTTTGCAAATTATTTTTTTCACGTTTATTGCAGCGTCGAGTGCTTGTTTTAGAGCCTGCTGGTCAAAACACACTGCTGGAATGTAGCAGCTGAGTGCATCAAATACGACCGCAAAATTATACTTTCACAAAATAAAAGCATACTTTAATGTTGACGAGCTGGTGTATGTCTACAACTTTATATAGAAATTAATTTGGTTTATTTTGTCAGAAAATCGTTAAAACGACACGTCCTTGGTAGCAAAAATGGCACCTGTTGTTATGTTGGCCATACCCTCTTTATAAACGACTCTCGCCACTAACAATGTGCAGACATGCTCAGTGGCGGGCCGTGCGTTTCCCACCTAGGCCTTAAGTGATGCCCGACTTCAATGATTACCTCTCAAAATTGCAAAATTTATGTCACCACGTGATCATTGCTGGAGAAATACTAGACAGGAACACATTTACGCACTACTACTAATTGAATCACCTCAACAGTGTACAATACGTCTTTTTTCTGGCGCATTTAAAAAATCAATAAACCTGCGTCAGCTATTAAAACATATCTTATGTTGTGCAGTAAACATTTAAATTGCAAAAAATCATATCAAACGTGAAAAAATAAAGAAATTTAATATTTGAATTCACAATTTCTAACACCCATTCGACGCCGTATAGCCCTTCGTAGTCGGTTGATTTGAGTAGAAATGGCGGGCATTTCCCCATTTCATCACCGACATCGTCTCATAAGATGTAGTCGCTCTTTAAATATCCTTCTTGAAAATGGCCTTGCAAATATATATCTGCCACCTAATCAATGTTTTGTTGTTAGTGGGTCAACACTTCCTGCTTCCTGCTATATTGCAACTTGTGGTTGGATACTCACTTTGAAATGACAAGTGAGTATCCAATCACATTCTACTGAGAAAAGCTACCGTCAACAACTTGTGATCTGATTGGCTATTGTAACTGTCTATCAACTGTGTGTGCTCTCAAATTCATCCGCTGACAGTCCTGGTGAGTATCCATTCACAGGATGCGTAAATGTAACGTTCCACCTTTGGCCGGATAGAAGTTCTTACTGGCAACAACTCATGATCTGATTGGCTATCGCAATTGTCAATCAACTGTTTGTGTCCGTTCACTTACAGTACAGATTTCGTACAACATGGCAACATAAGATAGCTGAATTATGATTGGATACAAACTCTAACCTAAAAACAACAGCACTGGAAAGAGCATAAGACATGAAGACAATATGAATACTTTTCGATATTTAGCGAAAGTAAATAAAAAAATACTTTTATCTTTAATTTTGACGGCACACCACTGGTAAGGCTGTTGTTTTGATGGAATATACATTCATGATAGTAGCTAAACTTTGCTAAATCACTATCATGAGCTTGACAACAGACACAATTAATGCATGTTTATGAGTTACGTAGGGCTTAGTTTACACAGGCGGTATATAATGCTTACAACACTTTGGAAAGTTACACTCCATAGGCAGACATTTAAAGGTTGCAAACAATCCCTCTAAGTAGGTGGTTCTTAACCTTGTTGGAGGCACCGAACCCCACCAGTTTCATATGCGCATTCACCGAACCTTCTATAGTGAAAAATTATTATTATTATTTTTTTCATATTCAAGAAAAAGTTACTGTATTTCCTTGAATTGCCGCCGGGGCGCTAATTACTTTAAAACCTCTTCTCACTCCTCCGCTTACCAAAGGCATGCGGTAAAAGTAAGCATGTGCTTAATATTTTAAAACCTCTTCTCACTCCGGCACTTACCAAAGGCATGCAGTAAAAAATTGAGTGTGATGTAAGCTTGGACCTTAAATCCTACTGAATAGCTCTTAATCTTCTTCCCTTTATGCAATTTCAAATAATCGTTCTATCAAACAACCTGCAAATCAGATGGAAAATTAGAGGGAACATTGTTTGGGGGTATCCATAATACGCGTATAGGGAGAACTTTTTATTTACACGGTAAGTCGGATGTGTCTTTACCTCCGTGGCGGAGGCTACGCCGAACCCCTGAGGCCGACTCACCGAACCCCTAGGGTTCGATCGAACCCAGGTTAAGAACCACTGCTCTAAGTATTCTGTCATGATGCACTCTGTATGCTCTTTGCTATGAACATAAATATTTTGCACACTAAAGGCACATGACACTAGTCTTGTTTCAACACCTTCTTTTAACTGGGGAAAAAGGCAAATAGGAGAGATGCAGGGATTTTAGTACGCAAGTTAGTTGTGGATAGGGTTGTACGGTATACAGGTATTCATATAGTACCGCGATTCTAATGAATCATTTTCAGTACTATACCACCTCTAAAAAGTACCTGTCCGCAACGTTAGCTCATCGGTGTCAAAATGTAAACAAACGCCATTGGTGGATTCACCCCTTACATTTACTGTAATGATACCAAGTACAGTAGCGTATGTAGTCGATACTACTATGATTACATCACTATTTTTTGGCATCACAACATCTTCTTTTGTTATTTTATATTTGAATTGTGTTTATAAACTCAGGAAATATGTCCCTGGACTCATGAGGACTTTGAATATGACCAATGTATGATCCTGTAACGACTTGGTATCGAATTGATACCGAAATTTGTGGTATCATCCAAAACTAATGTAAAGTATCAAACAACAGAAGAAGGATAGGATAGGATAGGTCTTTATTGTCAATGCACAAGTACAACGGAACTTTGTTTTCAGCAAAAACCCGTTCAACATAAGACAAACAAACAACGTACAGGGTTACCGAACAGCAACGCTGATGGGTCGCCACAAGGCGCCCCGTAAAAGATGGGGAAAAAGGTAAAATGCTGGGGAAGGATGAGTAAAAAGATACAATCTAGACTGGGCTCCGAAGGGGGCCCAGTCTGGAGTGGGAAAAAACCTTCATAGCGAAGCACATATATGTATTACAACATACATCTCGAGATATCTAGCAACAGTGGGAAGGGAGTGCGGGGTCATGATGGTAGGGTGCAGCTCTCAGGCGCTGACCATCCTTTCATCACCCCTATGGGATTTGCGTCGAGGGCGTTGTATTGGGGGCGTGTGTGTGGCGTATATTTTTTATGGATGCACTTTTGTGTGTAAGCCTGCAGTGTATCTGTTCCGCGGCCTTGGTGTTGTGCAATCGCTAGTCCAGAGTCAACAACAACAGGTGTGTGTCCATGAGAGACAAGAAGGGAGTGTGTTGTGTCTTCCCTGCACTGTCTTTCGGGAGAGTGTCAAAGCCAGGGAAACAATCCAAGTTAGAATGTTTTGTATACGAGTGAAAATAAAGTTTGCTTTTCACTCTAAATTGTTTATGATGATGATGATGATGATGATGATGGATTAGATTTATATCGCGCTTTTCTATTATTAGATACTCAAAGCGCTCACAGAGAAGTGGTAACCCATCATTCATTCACATCTGGTGGTGGTAAGCTACATCTGTAGCCACAGCTGCCCTGGGGTAGACTGACGGAAGCGTGGCTGCCAGTTTGCGCCTACGGCCCCTCCGACCACCACCAATCATTCATTCATCATTCATTCACCAGTGTGAGCGGCACCGGGGGCAAGGGTGAAGTGTCCTGCCCAAGGACACAACGGCAGCAATTTGGATGTCAATAGGTGGGAAGCGAACCTGCAACCCTCAGGTTTCTGGCACGGCCGCTCTACCCACTACGCCATGCCGCCCCAAATGACTGGTCCTCAAAAATCCTGCGGGGAAAACAGTACGACGTGATCCAAAATCACAAGTGTCCACAGTTCTTCCTGCATCCTCCAATCATTTGTGGCAGCTTTGGGGTACTTTGAAGACTGCCAGCAACTTCCAATTTGTCGACAAACCAGAGCAACGCTTATTCCAATCAGCATATGTCCTGTTGTCATAATTCCGAATAGGTAGACAGAAAAGGGTCGCCAGGTAGACGGCACTCCTTCTTCTCCCAAGAGTCCGTCGTGTGTCCAGCAACAACCGCTCCATCACGACAATCAGGTTCCCCTAAACCCAGGATCTTGTCAATTCCGTTGAGGCCAGTTAAATAGTTCCAATGTTGATTTGGAGAGCAGTGCAAAAAGAGGCAACAAAAAAAGTTAAGACAAGACAAGACAAAGAAGCAAGCAGGAGAGATAAGGGAGAGGAAAGGGGAGCGTCCACCCTCGATGAGTTCCAGAGAATCCTAAGAATAAGTGCGTATTACATTTTAACAGAAGTATAGATATAACTTGTTAAAAGAGAAAATAAGCAGATATTAACAGTAAATGAAGAAGTAGATTAATAATTCATTTTCTACCACTTGTCCTTTATAATTTTGAGTAAATCTAATGAGAAATGACACAATATGTTACTGCATATGTCAGCAGCTACATTAGGAGCCTTTGATTGCTTACTCACTACTAAAAGAAAAGTTGTCTTGTATGTTCACTATTCTATTGAAGGACAAACATGCAATAAGAAACCTATGTTTAATGTACCGTAAGATTTTTCTTTAAAATAAAGCCATAATGCCATTTTTTGTGGTCCTCTTTATTTAGAAAAGTACCGAAAAGTATCAAAATAATTTTGGTAACTGTACTGGTACGAAAATATTGATATCGGGACAACACTAGTTGTAGATTTAACTGTATTGGGGCTTCAATGGGAACAATGACTTTGGCTTACCCTGGCTTTTTGTTCACTTCATGTTTTTCTGATTTAAAGGCCTACTGAAATGATATGTTCTTATTTAAACGGGGATAGCAGGTCCATTCTATGTGTCATACTTGATCATTTCGCGATATTGCCATATTTTTGCTGAAAGGATTTAGTAGAGAACATCCACGATAAAGTTCGCAACTGGAGAAAAGCCCTGCCTCTACCGGAAGTCGCAGACGATGACGTCACATGTTGATGGCTCCTCATATATTCACATTGATTTTAATGGGAGCCTCCAACAAAAACAGCTATTCAGACCGAGAAAACGACAATTTCCCCATTAATTTGAGTGAGGATGAAAGATTTGTGTTTGAGGATATTGATAGCGACGGACTAGGAAAAAAAAAACCAAGTTAAAAAAAACGCGATTGCAATCGCGTTGCATTGAGACGGATTCATATGTTTTTAGAGACATTTACTAGGATAATTCTGGGAAATCCCTTATCTTTCTATTGTTTTGCTAGTGTTTTAGTGAGTTTAACAGTACCTGATAGTCGGAAGTGTACGTCCACGGCCGGGTGTTGACGCGCAGTGTCTCAGGGAAGTCGACGGCAGCTGTACGGACGGCACAAGCTCAGCTGATATCCGGTAAGAGGCGACTTTTTAACCACAATTTTCTCACCGAAACCTGCTAATTGACATTCGGTCGGAATCCATGTCTGCTGTGATCCATAGTAAAGTTTTACCTCCGTGAATTTTAAACAAGGAATCACTGTGTGTTTGTGTGGCTAAAGGCTAAAGCTTCCCAACTCCATCTTGCTACTTTGACTTCTCCAATATTAATTGAACAAATTGCAAAAGATTCAGCAACACAGATGTCCAAAATACTGTGTAATTATGCCGTTAAAGCAGACCACTTTTAGCTCTACACGTCATCATTACGCGACGTCATCATTACGCGACGTTTTCAAGAAAGAAGTCCCGGGAAATTTAAAATTGCAATTTAGTAAACTAAAAAGGCCGTATTGGCATGTGTTGCAATGTTAATATTTAATCATTGATATATTTGTGTGGTGGGTAGTAAAATGACATCAAAAGTTAAAGGTGAAAACTTTTCTTATCATATGTGCAGGAGCCTCAGCTTGGGTGGGCTTCACATCAGTGGGACCCTCAACAAGTGATCCAGAAAATGTGCACGTCAGCAGAGTATTAACAAACTAAATTGGTTAAATAAATACAGCTGCATGGGGCCGTGATGGACCGCGAGAACCTTTGTCACGTTGACAAAACTCTTGTTGTAAACACAGAAGGGAGGAAGTTGTTAGAGGCTCCCATCTTGGACGCTGTTGTGGGTTACAACTTGTACTGTATGTGCATTGTTCAAGTTTGGTTGCATTTTTAACTAATTTCTAACAAAGTATCACTGGGTCTCCTCTCCAAAATAAACTACTTTCAGAACTCTGTGGGAAAACACTGTGTTTTTAGCACCATGAAATGACTTATACATGTATCACAAATAAAACCCTAAACATATGTGCGTTCATTTAAAGTTAAATGCCTACTAAAATGAGATTTTCTTATTCAAACAGGAATAGCAGGTCCATTCTATGTGTCCTACTTGATCATTTTGCGATATTGCCATATTTTTGCTGAAAGGATTTAGTAGAGAACATCGACGGTAAAGTTTGCAACTTTTTGTCGCTAATAGAAAAGCCCTGCCTTTACTGGAAGTATGTGCGCGTGACGTCACGAGTTGCAGGGCTCCACACATATTCAAATTGTTTATAATGGGAGCCACCAGCGGTATGAGCAATTCGGACCGAGAAAGCGACAATTTCCCCATTAATTTGAGCGAGGATGAAAGATTTGTGAATTAGGATATTGAAAGTGAAGGACTTGAAAAAAAGAAAAAAAAAAGCGACGGCTCCGGGTGGCGGCAAAGTGAGCGTTTCAGATGTAATTAGACACATTTACAAGGATAAATCTGGAAGATCCCTTATCTGCTTATTGTTTTAATAGTGTTTTAGTGAGATTTTAAAGATTGTAAAAGATTGTAAAGACATGCTTAGAGGTCGGATGGCTGCGGTGAACAAGAAGTGTCTCAGAGAGAAGCCGAGGAGCCAAGCTCACAGCTGCCTTTTAAACAGCTGCTGCAGGATGACAAATAATCCAATGATTTCTCCGGTAAGTTATATATCACAATTTCCCCATCCAAAAACATGCTGGTTGACGTAGAGAAAACATGTTAGCTTGACCGCTCCGCTTCACATCAAACAAAGAAACATCGGCTGTGTCTTGGTGCTAAAGACAGCTGCAATCCACCGCTTTCCACCAACAGCATTGTTTTTAATAGTCTCCATTATTAAATGAACAAATTGCAAAAGATTCAGCAACACAGATGTCCAAAATACTGTGTAATTAGCTACTTTTAGAGCCATGTCGCTAGGTAGCTTACATCAAAGCTACAAGCTTTTAAGTTGGACTCATAGGAGGGAGGTGAGGCATACTTTTTTAATTAAGCACAATTACATCCTTGAGCAGTGATAGGCAGTAACAATCTACTTGTAGCAAAGCTACGTAGCTTAACTACATTCTCCAGTAGCTTGGCAGTGGCTTCGCTACTTTGTTAACAAGTAGATTTTCCTGTAACTTAGCTAATCTTAGAGCCATGTCGCTAGATAGCTTACATCAAAGCTACAAGTTTCAAAGAGAAAACATGGACTGTGAATCCAGGCCAACTAATACATGGAGAAAATACAATGACCTGGGCCCTGTGATGAGGTGGCGACTTGTCCAGGGTGTACCTGGTGTGCTGAAACCAAAGTTCCTTTGTACTTTTGCAATGACAATTAAGATCTATCCATCCATCTATCTATCCATCTATCTATCTATCTATCTATCTATCTATCTATCTATCTATCTATCTATCTATCTATCTATCTATCTATCTATCTATCTATCTATCTATCTATCTATCTATCTATCTATCTATCTATCTATCTATCTATCTATCTATCCATCCATCCATCCATCCATCTATCTACCCTGCCTTCAGCCCGAATGCAGCTGAGATTGGCTCCAGCAGTAATGACCTAGATGAATGAGAAAATCCTTACATACGGAGAAAATCCATGATGATTGGTGTTCAAATAATGAGTCACAATTGGCTAAGGTTAGGGCGAAACATTACAGACTGGCCAATCAGAGTCAAGATAAAGCGGGTCATGGAAACTCATCGACGAGGGAGTTAGAGACAGAGGGATGCTTCAAGCTGACGACTCAAAAATAAAACATACTTGAAAATGGCAGAAGGATTCTCTCCTACGGATTAGATTTTTCTTTAAGTGATGAAGATGACGTCCAGGAAACCCACAATAGTGCGTGTCCTTGGCCATATTTAGACAAATGTATACGTTTAGAGAAAACAAGGCCCAAAACCCAAAATTTTAGTTGTTTACTATGTAAAATCATAACTGCTCTTTGCATCTAAGACATGGAACTCAAATTTAGGAACACACATCATGAAAAGTTTTACTCTACGTAACGATTACCAACTGTTCTCAAACAACACATAAGTCATTGTTTTTTTTGGTCAAGTTTTAGTTAGATGCTGTTTTTTTTACATTAGGTAGAGAACATGTATCGTATTTTCTGGACTATAGGGTGCACCGCATTATAAAGCGCACTACCGATGAATGGTCTATTTTCGATATTTTTTCATATATAAAGTGCACCGAATTGTAGGGCACATTAAAGGAGTCATATTTTATTAAAACGTTTTTTCTAAATGTAAAACACTTCCTTGTGGTCTACATAACATGTAATGGTGGCTCGTTGGTCAAAATGTTGCATAGATTATGTTTTACAGATCATCTTCAAGCCGCTTTCTGACAGTCGATTCTGAATGCGCCGTTTTGTGGGCGTGTCTTATTTACATGGCTCATCTTCAGCAGCGTTTTCTTGTTGTAGCGGTGTAGCGTGCAAGGACTGGAGTGAAAGAAGTGTCAAAAGATGGAGCTATCTGTTTTAATGACATTCACACGTTACTTAAGTCAATGACAGAGCAGCATCTCCTCATCCGGAAAATACAACAACGCCGGAAATGTGTCCCGTGAAAAACCATCTTACTGGAACTCTCTAATAACTAAAGTTCCTTGGGTGAATTATGTAAACTCAAAATACCGGTTTGTTTTAGCGCTTTCATGGCGAGTTTACTGACAGATATACGTAAGAACTTTACACTACTTTATATTAGAAATGGCAACAGCAGAAGATGAATGTCCCATAACAAGAAGATAAAGAAAAAGACTCTGTTGGACTACAAAGGTGGCCGCGCACAAATTTTCAGGACTTTTTGCAGATCCCAAATACAGATCAGCAGGTACCAGAATAATATTGCGAAACTAATTGCAAAGTGTGCCTTATAGTCCAGAAAATACGGTATTGTTTTATAAGGGCGGGCCAGAGAAAAGGCAAGCTAATACAAATATACTCAGGGGGGTGGCGGAACCCCTAGAGGTAGTTGTAGGGTGTCCCAAGCTAATTGAAGTGAATTATATTTATATAGCGCTTTTCTCTAGTGACTCAAATCGCTTTACATAGTGAAACCCAATATCAAAGTTACATTTAAACCAGTGTGGGTGGCACTGGGAGCAGGTGGGTAAAGTGCCTTGCCCAAGGACACAACAGCAGTGACTAGGATGGCGGAAGTGGGAATCGAACCTGCAACCCTCAAGTCGCTGGCACGGCCACTCTACCAACCGAGCTATGACAGTAGTAAAGTCTTGAGTCCATCTTAGTTACATTCACATTTATCTTATACATGTTGGCCCACTGATATAAATGCCAGCTTTGATGTGGCAAGCTACTTTTGCCGTGTAGCTTGTTGTGTCGCTTGCTTCAATTCTCCGGGGATAACTTCCCTTGTAGCTTAGCTACATTTAATCAAGAGTAACTTGTAGCGTAGCTTACTACACTTTCCAAGTAGCTTGCCCATCACTGTCTTTAACATACTTGCCAACCTTGAGACCTCCAAATTCGGGAGATGAAGGTTCGGGGGGGAGGTTGAGATGGGTGGGGTTGCGGTGGGGGGTTGTATTGTAGCGTCCCGGAAGAGTTAGTGCTGTAAGGGGTTCTGGGTATTTGTTCTTTTGTGTTTATGTTGTGTTACGGTGCGGATCCATCCATCCATTTTCTACCGCTTATTCCCTTTCGGGGTCGCGGGGGGCGCTGGCGCCTATCTCAGCTACAATCGGGCGGAAGGCAGGGTACACCCTGGACAAGTCGCCACCTCATCGCAGGGCCAACACAGATAGACAGACAACATTCACACTCACATTCACACACTAGGGCCAATTTAGTGTTGCCAATCAACCTATCCCCAGGTGCATGTCTTTGGAAGTGGGAGGAAGCCGGAGTACCCGGAGGGAACCCACGCATTCACGGGGAGAACATGCAAACTCCACACAGAAAGATCTCGAGCCTGGATTTGAACCCAGGACTGCAGGAACTTCGTATTGTGAGGCAGACGCACTAACCCCTCTGCCACCGTGAAGCCCTTACGGTGCGGATGTTCTACCAAAATGTGTGTTTGTCATTCTTGTTTGGTGTGGGTTCACAGTGTGGCGCAAATTTGTAACAGTGTTCAAGTTGTTTATACGGACACCCTCAGTGTTACCTGTTTGGCTGTTGATCAAGTATGCATTGCATTCACTTGTGTGTGTGAAAAGCCGTAGATATTATGTAACTGGGACGGCACGTAAAGGCAGCGCCTTTAAGGCACGCCCCTAATATTGTTTTCCGGGTGAAAATCGGGAGAAATCCGGGAAAATGGTTGCCCCGGGAGATTTTCGGGAGGGGCACTGAAATTCGGTAGTCTCCCGGGAAAATCGGGAGGGTCGGCATGTATGATCTTTAAGGTAGTGTGTATTTGGACACTGCCGCACCAACTGTATGGTATTTTTCCCGTGGGACAGTGAAATGCTGCCCTCCAAAGGATTTTTATTGCATGTGAGAAAGCAGCTGGATGAAAACAAAGAATAGGTTGTCAGTTTGTTGACAGTCGTCAGGAGGACAAGGGGTGGGAAGAGGTGTGTAAAAACTATAGGGACACTGAATGTGAATGTAGAGCCCTCATTGGCTTTCACCTTGCAGGTTTAGCAATAGGTGAAGGGCTGAACATAATGGGATGAATATGCTGTGAGTATGTGATATAGGAATAACTAGAGAAAGCATTTGGGTAGAATTTGTGTAGAATGGTGAAGAATCTCTTCGGGCGGTATGGCGTAGTGGCTAGAGCAGCCGTGCCAGAACCTTAGGGTTGCAGGTTCGATCCCCGCCTCCTGAAATCCAAATCGCTGCCGTTGTGTCCTTGGGCAGAACACTTCAACCTTGCCCCCGGTGCCGCCCACACTGGTTGATGAATGAATGATAGGTGGTGGTCGGAGGGGCCGTAGACGCAAATTTGCAGCCTCGCTTCCATCAGTCTACCCCAGGGTAGTTGTGGCTACAGATGTAGCTTACCACCACCAGTTGTGAATGAATGATGGGTTCACACTTCTAATAATAGAAAAGTGCGATATAAAATCTAATCCATTATTATTAAATGTACATGCTGTATGAACATGTGGAATTTATGAGAAAAGTTGGAATTTTAGGGATACAGGATATTTTTGACCTGATTTTTTTTAATGCTGGATTGGTTTGAACGGGTTAAAAAAGTTAGAATTTGAACAAAGGGAATTTCGCCCATCCATTTTCTATCCTGCTTATTCTCATTAGGGTCACAGGTAAGCTGGAGTCTATCCCAGCTGACTTCTGATGAGAGGCGAGCAACAACCAAGACTGGTCACCAGCCAAACACAAGGCACATATAGACAAACAATCATTCACAAATACACATCAAATTGAACCAACATACACATTTTTACAATGTGGGAGGAAGCCGGAGTACCCGGACAGAGATGCCCAAACGCAGATTTGAACCTAGAACCCAGACTGTGCAAAACTACTACACCGTGCCACTCGAAATGTGGAAGTTCAGTAAAAGTGGGCATTTGGGGGATGTACATAATAGTTGAATTTATAAAAAGTCTTCATACATTTTGAATAAGAATGACTGTTGTTACTTAAAATATGTACTTTCTTGTAACGTGTCAACTGGTAGCCTTAGCGTCCTGAATGAGCTTAACATTTTGATGTTGTAATAGTTTAAATGGTAAATGGGTTATACTTGTATAGGACTTTTCTAGCTTCCAAGTACTCAAGTGCTTTGACACTATTTCCACATTCACACATTCACACATTGATAGCGGGAGCTACCATGCAAGGGTTCTAACCACGTCCCATCAGGAGCAAGGGTGAAGTGTTTTGCCCAAGGACACAACGGACGTGACTAAGATGGCAGAAGCTAGGGCTCGAACCAAGAATCCTCAAGTAAATGTTAAATATTTGTAATGAGGCCCCGCGATGAGGTGGTGACTTGTCCAGGGTGTAGCCTGCCTTCTGCCGGAGTGACACTGGGCTAGGCTCCAGCCTTCCGCGACCCGGATAAGGTCAAGCGGTAGAAAACAAATTTAACGTTTTACAAACAAGGAAACCACAATATTGGAATCGAAAACCGGTTCTTGTTCAGGTTCCCAGTGTATCAATCCCTTGGAATCGCTTGGCATTTTTTCAAACGGTTCCGTTTAACAATTATTTTGGGCGGGGATGACGTCATTACACAACGTGAATAGTGACGTCGGATCGCAAAATGGCGGTGTTCGGGCGGATCAAGCATTAACATTTTACCAAGAAAGATTGCAGCAGCGCTACTTTTAATAATTATAAGGCGGCTATTTCAACAAGAGGACATGCGAGCAATATGCTGAAACATTTGAACACACAGCATGCAATAGTTAACAATGAAAGTCGTGTTTTTGAACCGATCCGATCTCATCCCAGCAGCATTAACGCGAGTACCTCATCTGAATACGACGGGTACTAACTAACGCCTATCATTTTTAGCGCTATTATTTGTAACATTTAAATCAGGGGTCACCAACGCGGTGCCCGCGGGCACCAGGTAGCCCCTAAGGACCAGATGAGTAGCCCGCTGGCCTGTTCTAAAAAATTGCTCAAGTAGCAGCACTTACCAGTGAGCTGCCTCTATTTTTTAAATTGTATTTATTTACTAGCAAGCTGGTCTTGCTTTGCTCGACATTTTTAATTCTAAGAGAGACAAAACTCAAATAGAATTTGAAAATCCAAGAAAATATTTTAAAGACTTGGTCTTCACTTGTTTGAATTAATTCATTTATTTTATTACTTTGCTTCTTATAACTTTCAGAAAGACAATTTTAGAGAAAAAATACAACCTTAAAAATGATTCTAGGATTTTTGAACACATATACCTTTTTACCTTTTAAATTCCTTCCTCTTCTTTCCTGACAATTTAAATCAATGTTCAAGTAAATTAATTTTTTTTATTGTAAAGAATAATAAATACATTTTCATTTAATTATTAATTTTAGCTTCTGTTTTTTCGACAAAGAATCTTTGTGAAATATTTCTTCAAACTTATTTATGATTAAAATTTAAAAAAAAATATTCTGGCAAATCTAGAAAATCTGTAGAATCAAATTTAAATCTTATTTCAAAGTCTTTTGAATTTCTTTTAAAATTTTTGTTCTGGAAAATCTAAAAGAAATAATGATTTGTATTTGTTAGAAATATAGCTTTGTCCAATTTGTTATATATTATAACAAAGTGCAGATTGGATTTTAATCTATTTAAAACAAGTCATCAAAATTCTAAAATTAATCCTAATCAGGAAAAATTACTAATGATGTTCCATGAATTATTATTTTTTCAAAAAGATTCGAATTAGCTAGTTTTTGTATTCATATTTTTCGGTTGAATTTTGAATTTTAAAGAGTCGAAATTGAAGATAAACTATGTTTCACAATTTTATTTTCATTTTTTTCGTGTTTTCTCCTCTTTTAAACCGTTCAGTAAACTGTTTTTTTCATAATTTATTCTCAATAAAAAACCTTCCGTTAAAGGAAAAAAAATGTACGACGGAATGACAGACAGAAATACCCATTTTTTTATATATATATAGATTTATTTATTAAAGGTAAATTGAGCAAATTGGCTATTTTTGGCAATTTATTTAAGTGTGTATCAAACTGGTAGCCCTTCGCATTAATCAGTACCCAAGAAGTAGCTCTTGTTTTCAAAAAGGTTGGTGACCCCTGATTTTAGATGAGGATGGCGAGAAACAGATTCTGACTGGCTCCGAGGCGGGCAGTATTAGCTCCAGTTCACGTCTGCAGCTAGACGAATGTCACCAAGCTGCGGCTAAGTTTTTGGTCAAAAGTTTGCATTTTCGCTAAGTGTGCGTTCAATTATAGATACAAGTTGCATGTTTTACTGCAACCAGATTTTCTCTGTCATATACATGTCAGAAATTAACTTTGAATGTGAAACTAATATGTGATATTAACTCATTATACGCAAAGTCAACCCATTATTTGTAATCATTTTGATCACCGTGGCTTACAGTTTTTGAAACATGACATTTTCTGAAACATTTTGGTTGTGCTTGCCGACCTCGAAGCTATTTTATTTTGTTCATGGTGTAATGATAAGTGTGACCAGTATATGGCAGTCACACATAAGAGATACGTGTCGACTGCAATGTGATGGCAGTCAAACATAAGAGATACGTAAAGACTGCAGAATGACTCAAGTAAACAACACCGACATTTTATATGTTCCATTGAAAATATAGAACATTACACACTTCAAAATGTTTTATTAAAACTTTAGTAAGTTATGAAGCCGCACCACTTCATGGATTGTACTTTGCTTCAACATACGAGTATTATTAGGGTGTGTGTATAAGGTAAGACATATTATGTGGCGTTCTGTTTCGCAATATTATGCAAAATAAACTTTTCTTACCTTCTGGTACCTGCTGATCTGTATTTGGGAACTGCATAAGTCATGGAAATGTGTATTCCGTGTTCACCCTGTAGTTGATACGCTTTTTCTTTTTGTGTATCTTCTTGTTATGGGACATTCATCCTCTGCTGTTGCCATTTTTAATATAAAGTAGTGTAAAGTTCTCACTTATATCTGTCAGTAAACTGGCACTGAAAACGCTAAAACATACCGGTGTAGTGAGTTTACATTATTCACCCAAGGAACTTCAAAAACGACCAACTTTGGTTGGTCGTTTTTTCACGTGACACATTTCCGGCGTTGATATTGCACTAGTGAGACACGGATGAACATATGCTGCTCCGGTAGTGATTGAAGTAAAGTCTGAGTTTCATTAAAACAGTTAGCTCCATCTTTTGACACTTCTTCCACTCCCGTCCTTGCACGCTGCACCGCTACAACAAAGATGACAGACAAAAGATGCTGTCGAAGGTGAGCCTCGTAAATAAGACCGGCCACAAAAAGGCGCATCCTGAAGTGACTGTCAGAAAGTGGCTTGAAGATGATCCGTAAAACATAATCCATGCAACATTTTGACCAAAAAAAACACCATTACATGTTATGTAGACCACGAGTAAGTATTTTAAATAAATAAAAAATAATAATATTATGACTCTTTTAATGCACCCTATAATCCGGTGCGCCATTTGTATGAAAATAGACCTGACTAGACCCGCTCATCGGCAGTGCGCCTTATAATCCGGTGCGCCCTATGGTCCGGAAAATACGGTATGTGCCTCCGGAGACCATACTTTAGGCTGTGTTAAGTTAAAGTTAAAATACCAATGATTGTCACACACACACACACACTCGGTGTGGTGAAGTTTTTCCTTTGCATTTGACCCATCCCCTTGTTCCTTCACTGGGAGGTGAGGGGAGCAGTGGGTAGCAGCGGTGCCCCGCCCGGAAATCATTTTTGGTGATTCAACCCCCAATTCCAACCCTTGATGCTGAGTGCCAGGCAGAGAGGTAATGGGTCCCATTTTTATAGTCTTTGGTAAGACTATAAAAACTCACAACCTACCGATCTCAGAGCGGACACTCTAACCACTAGGCCACTGAGTAGTAAGTTCATGTTACCTCTAAACTAAACAAAAATTGATGATTATCTTTTTTTCTTAAATAAGAATCGATAAGAGAACCGTTAAGTAACTAAATCGTTAAGCAGAATCGAAAGTGCAATCGGAACCGGAAAATCAATTCCCGTCACAACACACAGTGTTGATCAAATTGTTTTATTTTTGTTCGAGAGGCTTATAAATGGCCCGCATCTTGCGTTTTCTGGAGAAAAAAATGTTTGGGTTTGCAACCTGATCGCGAGAGTGGATAAAAGCAAAGAGCCTAAACATTCCTGTCTGGATAAGATAGTCCATGCTGTGTGTGAGCTTCCATGTTCAAGGTTCATGCGTCTCAAACTGGTTATCATAGTGACCAAAACCTACCAAAGGAAATGGATTTGCCAAGACCCAACCACAACACTTCCAAATCACCAAAATTCTGCCCCCATCACCATCCTGCATTGAGCATGCAGTGTGACAGTTAAATCTTCCGCCGCCACAAGAACAATATGACTGGTTAAACCCCCTGAGGGACCGAGGGAAGTGGGGGATGGAGAGGGGAGGTACCCATCCAGAACATCATACACACTTTCACACATAGCCGTCCCATCCACACTGTCTGTCTGAGCGTTCCAGGAAGTGAGGTGGACCCGATGGGAGCGGTAAGTCCAGAGAGCTTAGCCGGCCAGAATGGGCCCCTTTGTGCCCTTTGTGCTGAGTGGGATTTGAGCCTACAAACTGACCAGTCTGCTGGAAGGTGATGAGGCTAGAAGGTCGGCACGGCGAAGCTCTGGCACAAAAAAACACAGACTGTCTCCCAATGGCACAGACGTCTGTGACTTTGAGGCATGTGTAGTCCTTGAGGCTGAATTCACACTTGTGTGGTAATCTGGTACTTTGGTACTCTGGTCTAGACCCAAAATGTAAGAAAGAACATATGCATAAAGTAAGGACTTGGCGTGTATTAAAACTAGAGATGTCCGATAATATCGGACAGCCGTTTTTATTGGTCGATAAATGCTTTAAAATGTAATATCGGAAATTATCTGTATCGGTTTCAAAATTATTCTTATCGGTTTCAAAAAGTAAAATTTATGACTTTTTGAAACGTCGCTGTGTACACTGACGTCGGGAGAAGTACAGAACGCCAATAAACCGTAAAGGCAATGCCTTCACATGCCGGCCCAATCACATTATATTTATGGCTTTTCACACACACAAGTGAATGCAAGGCATACTTGGTGAACAGCCATACAGGTCACAGTGAGTGTGGCCGTATAAACAACTTTAACACAGTTACAAATATGCGCCTTACTGTGAACCCACACCACACAAGAATGACAAACACATTTCTGGAGAACATTCGCAACACAATAAAACAATACCCAGAATCCCTTGCAGCACTAACTCTTCCGAGACACAACAATACACCCCCACAATCCCCGGAATGCCGCCCACCTCAACCTCACCCCCGACCCCATCTCCAGAATTCGGAGGTCTCAAGGTTGGCAAGTATACCCAATACCCAGAACCCCCTTGCAGTACTAACTCTTCCAGGACACTACAATATACACCCGCCGCTACTCCCTATCCCCCCCCTCAGGGGACCGAAAGCAACGGATGTTGAGCGGGTCTAACATGATATTGTGAAAGTCCAATCCATAGTGAATGTAACATAACCGCGGGAGTCCAGTCCAAAGTGTATCCAATATAGTAGCGAGAGTCCCGTCCAAAGTGGAGCCAGCAGGAAATCATCCCAAGCAGAGGCAGATCAGCAGCGCAGCGATGTGCCCAACCGATACACAGGCGAGCGGTCCATCCTGGGTCCCGACTCTGGACGAGCGGTCCATCCTGGGTCCTGACTCTGGACAGCCAGTACTTCATCCATGACCTGTGTCCCCCCACCCCTCCACAAGGGAGAGTGGGACATAGGAGAAAAATAAAAGAAACGGCAGATCAACTGGTCTAAAAAGGGAGTCTATTTAAAGGCTAGAGTATACAAATGAGTTTTAAGGTGAGACTTAAATGCTTTTACTGAGGTAGCATCTCGAGCTGTCACCGCGAGGGCATTCCAGAGTACTGGAGCCCGAATGGAAAACGCTCTATAGCCCGCAGACTTTTTTTGGGCTCTGGGAATCACTAAAAAGCCGGAGTCCTTTGAACGCAGATTTCTTGCCGGGACATATGGTACAATACAATCGGCAAGATAGGCTGGAATTAGACCGTGTAGTATTTTATACGTAAGTAGTAAAACCTTAAAGTCACATCTTAAGTGCACAGGAAGCCAGTGCAGGTGAGCCAGTATAGATGTAATATGATCAAACTTTCTTGTTCTTGTCAAGAGTCTAGCAGGCACATTTTCTACCAACTGTAATCTTTTAATGCTAAACAGGGGGAGACCCGAAACTAATACGTTAGAGTAATCAAGACGTAACAAATGCATGGATAATGATCTTGGCGTCGCCAGTGGACAAAATGGAGCGAATTTTAGCGATATTACGGAGATGAAAGGAGGCCATTTTAGTAACGCTTTTAATGTGTGACTCAAATGAGAGAGTTGGGTCAAAGATAACGCCCAAATTCTTTACCGAGTCGCCTTGTTTAATTGTTTGGTTGTCAAATGTTAAAGTTGTATTAATAAATAGAGGTCGATGTCTAGCAGGACCGATAATCAGCATTTCCGTTTTCTTGGCGTTGAGTTGCAAAAAGTTTGCAGACTTCCATTGTTTCATTTCATTAAGACACGCCTCCAGCTGACTACAGTCCGGCGTGTTGGTCAGCTTTAGGGTCATGTAGAGTTGGGTGTCATCAGCATAACAGTGAAAGCTAACACCGTAGTTGCGTATGATGTCACCTAGCGGCAGCATGTAGATGCTTAAGAGTGCAGGGCCAAGGACCGAACCCTGGGGAACTCCACACGTTACCTGCAACCTGTCAGTAAGAGAAGAGTTAAACCAAGACAGGGCTAAGTCTGACATGCCAATTCGTGTTTTGATACGCTCTAATAAAATATTATGATCGACGGTGTCAAAAGTAGCGCTAAGATCATGGAGCAGCAACATAGATGACGCATCAGAATCCATCGTTAGCAATCGATCATTAGTCATTTTTGCGAAGGCTGTCTCCGTAGAGTGATTTGCCCTGAAACAGGATTGAAAAGTTTCACATAGATTGTTAGACGCTAAGTGTTCATTTAGCTGCTCCGCAGGTTAGGTCTTGTAAAAATTATTCTAATGTTATTTAATCAAAAAGAGAGAAACTATTTTGGATATTTGCAGTATCCGCCGTATATACAGTCGCATTTGTGTTAATAGAACCCAGTTGTAGCTGGGACGCATTGTCTTTAATCTCCTTTCTAATGAGTTCAATTTTCTTATTAAAGAAATTCATAAGGTCATCTGCCGAGTGGGTGGAGCTACTGGAAGGAGTTCTTTGTTGGGTTAGCGATGCTACTGTACTAAACAAAATTTTAGGATCGTTTTTATTAAGGCGGATGAGATCTGAGTAATATTTAGCTTTAGCTAAGGTAAGCATGCATTTATAAGTTATTAAACTATCACTCCATGCTTGTTGGAAAACCTCAAGTTTAGCCGCGTGCCATTTGGGTTTCAGCTTTCTACGTGACAATTTATGAGCTCTAGTTTCTTCTGTAAACCATGGGATACGCCTTTTTGGAGCCTTTTTTAACTTCAGCGGTGCTATACTATCAATAGTTTTGCGCAGGGCGTCGTTAAAGTTATTGGTGAGGTTATCAATAGAGCCCACATAATTTGGGAATGGTGCCATTACCGAGGGCAGTAGGCCAGTAAGAGTCGTTGTTGTAAGAGCATTAATGTTGCGGCTGCTATAGCAGTTATTATTATTATTAGCTCGCCGAAAAGGATTCTGAACTTGAAATATTATAAGGTAAGGTTCAGACAATACTTTGGTAAACGGGAGTATCATAACTTTGGAAACGGTGATACCCCTGACAAGCACTAGGTCTATCGTATTACCGTTGCGATGCGTGGGTTTATTTATTATTTGTGTAAGACCACAGCTATCAATTATAGTCTGGAGCGCCACGCACGGTGGGTCCGATGGGGTATTCATATGGATATTAAAGTCCCCCATTATAATTATATTATCGGCGTATGTCACTAGATCAGCAACAAACTCTGAGAATTCACTGATAAAGTCCGAATAGGGCCTTGGGGGGCGCTAGATAACAGCCAGGTATAGGGGCAGCGGTGTGACAGACCTCATAGTAAGCACCTCAAACGATTTATATTTATTATTCAGGTTAGGACTAAGGTTAAAGTTTTCGCTGTATATTAGTGTGCCCCCCCCACCCCCACCCCTTTTAAGGGACGGGCAATATGCGCATTCGTATAATTAGGAGGAGATGCCTCATTTAGTGCAAAAAAGTTGTCTGGTTTAAGCCAGGTTTCGCTGAGACTGATGACGTTTAGATTGTTGTCTCTAATGCCCTCATTAACTAACAACGTTTTGGCAGACAATGATCTTAGGTTTAAAAAGCCCATATTATAGGTAGTGGGCTGTTTTAAGGAGTTATTAATTATCCGTAGTAACAATATTAATAATGTTGCATTTATTATGCGTAGTGCACTTAAAATAATTACCATTATTGACCATATCTAGGAATTGATATGACGGGAATTTTCAGATTGTTTGCTTGGTGCTGCGATAAACTGAACGCATCATAATTTGCCACCTCAGTAGAACGCATGTCCAACTCCGAAACAGTCATAGCAGAAAAAACATTATGTGAGTTGTGTATTATTCTAAGAGAATTGCTATGTGTGCAGCGATTATTCTTCCTGGCGCTGGCTAGTTCTAGTTTAACTGACTCCTCACCCAGACTAGTAGGCTCTGTAATTGCCTGTGACCGGACTTGCTCTAGTGCAGTTAGTCTTGTGTGACTAACTGAAAATAATGCACTTTGTGACTTCAATAATAAATATTGCAGTGCCATGTTGGCATTTTTTTCTATAACTTGAGTTTATTTATTTAGGAAAACCTTGTTACATTGTTTAATGCATCCAGCGGGGCATCACAACTAAATTAGGCATAATAATGTGTTAATTCGGGACGGCGTGGCGCAGTGGAAGAGTGGCCGTGCGCAACCCGAGGGTCCCTGGTTCAATACCCACCGAGTACCAACCTTGTCACGTCCGTTGTGTCCTGAGCAAGACACTTCACCCTTGCTCCTGATGGGGGCTGGTGAGCGCCTTGCATGGCAGCTCCCTCCATCAGTGTGTGAATGGGTAGATGTGGAAGTAGTGTCAAAGCGATTTGAATACCTTGAAGGTAGAAAAGCGCTATACAAGTACAACCCATTTATTATTTATCATTTAATTCCACGACTGTAAATTTTGGTATCGGTTGATATCGGTATCGGTAATTTAGAGTTGGACAATATCGGAATATATGACATCTCTAATTAAAACGTGTAAAAACAGGCATGTGTGTGAAAGTGTGAACTAGAGCTTTCGCCTTGTGGTGAGCTGACTTCTTTGACCTTCACCGTCAGATACGCTGCATACACACACAATTATTCCTTACCATTATGATCAAGACAAAAAGGAAGTAAGAGGGGAAGGGAAATAAAAGCCAAAGCAGCAGTGTGAGAGAAAGCGCCGCCGTGGCATGTTTTCCCCTGTGTAAAACCAGGTGTGGATGTGAGAGGGCAGCCAGACAGTTCTGACAGGCCGCATTTAACCTGTGCATACCCTCTCATCACCAACATGTCTGCCTCCCGGCTGCACCCGCTAATACACCCAACATAGTCCTGACAATTAAACACTCCTGAGTTGCTATAAGGACAAACACATTCCATCGTCAACCATTGCTTTTTGTCGCATCATTTACCAACTTTTTTGAGCCCATGGACTGCCAATGTTAACAGTTTTAATCCAAAATGACCGGACAACGAAGTTCTCGCTGCATACAACCCACACGGGAATTAGCATGCTTTGAAGCAACAAAACACTTCTTTTAAGAAGCTGCTGTGATCATTTTGGTTACATTTGCTTTCTCTTTTTTTTCCCATTGTCCTTCCTAGATTCATTAGTCTGTCAACATAGTGCCCAATTTTGTCTACATGATGTTTTGTTTTGTCATATAATATTTTATTGGAAATTAAACAGTTCACAAAAAACAAGGTAACAAAATCAGTAAAACAAAAAAACAGACCGACTAAAATTACTATGCCAACAAATAAACTGAGGAGCACTGTTAAGTAATGGCAACAGGACAATATAAAGTAAAAATAAAACCAACAAACTGCTTACAAAAGCAAGTGTTAGCTGAGGCAAAAGTAAATACCGCAAGATAAAAAGATTATTGGACACCCTAAGTGGCACAAAAGGGTGACATTCTGGTGACATAACTGATGTGGGTGTTGTGGGCGTACATGTACTTGAGCCAGGTAAGGTGTGTCAAGCAAGAAACAGGGTGTTGGCTACAGACGGATCAGATTGCTGCCTCCAGCTCTTGGTTCGTCAGCTCTGTTTGGGACGGTGTGGCGCAGTGGGAGAGTGGCCGTGCGGCCGTGCGCAACCCGAGGGTACCTGGTTCAATCCCCACCTAGTACCAACCTCGTCATGTCCGTTGTTTCCTTGAGCAAGACACATCACGCTTGCTCCTGATGGGTGCTGGTTAGCGCCTTGCATGGCAGCTCCCTCCATCAGTGTGTGAATGTGTGTTTGAATGGGTAAATGTGGAAGTAGTGTCAAAGCGCTTTGAGTACCTTGAAGGTAGAAAAGCGCTATACAAGTACAACCCACTTATCATTTATTCATTTATAACTGTCAGAGCGTGGTAACCTGAAAAAGGGCTACAGTAGATGTAGCTGAAAAGGGCTTTCAAGGACTTCCAAAATGTTTCTGATGAGAATTAGGGGTCTCCGTCCAATACTGCATCCAAGAATGTCATTTAGCTGGAAAACTTGGAGGACCAAAAGGTTGGTAATCGCAAAAGATGAAGGACTTTGGGGGAGAGTGAATCTATCAACCACTGGTCGGAATGCTAAGTTGTCGGAAGATGCCTTCCGGAGCTGAGTGAGTTATTTTGTTTTGGGCGCAGATAGAGTAGGCGGTCACAAACTCCTTGGCATCGGCTCAAAGTGTGGGCCACCAGCTTGAGAAGGAATATATTACGGTGTCATCCCCGGTGGCAGGCAATTTAGGAATTATGAACCCTGTGCAACACCTCAGAGGGTAGTTCAGGTATGACAGATAGTTGTCCTGGGTGGCAGCTTTCTTAAGGTAGCAAGTCCTTTATTGGTATCTGTCACTGACTTCTCAACCTCTCACTTGAGAGCAGCCACAATACGTATCTAGGAATGATAGTTTATTCTGTGTCTGGATGGCAGAAGGAAAATGCAGTCCGGACAAGGCATAACGTTTGCCATTCTGAAAGTCAAGGTGAAGTCAACCCTTACCAGGGTCAAAGCTTACCATGCGTGATGAAGATTACTCTTTGGGCGCAGCAGCGATTGACCAAGTTTTTTAGGATCAACATGAACTAAGGGATGAACTAAACTCTCTGGGCAACGCAGTACGACGGCCAGTAGCTTTCTATTGTCAATATCTTAACATACGACCGCGGAGGAGAGAAACAGAGAAAAGGCGCAAAGGTGGAGTTTCTGGTCAATGGCGTAACTTTGAGGATTAACATATTCTACACCAGTGTCTGAAGCATATAACTTGACGACAAATAGAAGGAAAGGGTATGATTGAGTAAGAATGAGGGTAGAAATAATACAAAATGTAGGTTTAACAAAAAAAGTGAAATCCAACTAAACTAAGCCCTGAGTAGATGTGAGCTTCCAAAGAGATTCTAGGAACCTACTAAACTTGCATATAAGTAATTTATTGAATTTGGGAAACCCTAGAACCGTCAAAAGATGATTTCTGTGCCAGTCAACTACAGCCTGAATTTTAGCTGGATCAGGCTTGAGTTTCCTGTCTCCACAATAAAACCAAGAAAAGAAACAGTAGCACAGTGGAAGTTGTATTTCTCAGTGTGACGGACTCCCAGCCGTCCTCGTGTGGGTTGCGGTGACACTGGACACACGACGCGTCGTAGCAGGTTTGGTTGACATTTATTGTTTCGCACAACCTTTCTTCGGGCCAGTCGGGCGCACCCATTGCTAGTGCGCCGGTTCTGCTTCCTGGTCGCGCTGCACCTTTCGGTGCTCGCCTGCTGCGTTTGTGGCGGGGACTCATCTTGCCGTGCACGGTTGTCGTCCTCGTGGTCGGGTTGCCGTGTTTTCCTCCTCTCTCCCCCCGATCGTGCCCCCTTCACCTCGCTTATACTCTAGGAGCAGATACGCAGATTGTGAGCAGGTGTGTGTCTTACGCACCTGACTCAGATTGCCGTTCTTGTGCCGCTCCGCGTGCGTCACGCCCCTCTTCGCCGCCGCATGCCCCGCCTCCTGGCCTCCATTCTGGTCCAGAACGCCTCTGTCCACCTGCTGTCGGCCTTGACTTTTGTAATAACATCTTCAAAACTAGTTGAACGTGATGTTTATTTTTGACAGTAAAGCCTGAATATACTGTATAAAAAATGTCATAAAGGTACATTAGGCAAACACTAACAGCTGCTCGTAGCGCTGATGTTTTCAGGATGTCACATTGAGGATTGTGTGGCGATCACAGCTAATAAATATAAACGTGAAGCAATTAATTCCTCCCGTGCCCTGCGTTCATCTACTTGTCGATGAAGAAAAACTTGATTGGAGGCAGACGAGGCAATGTTAAAGTTTATAGTTTTTAAAGTTTAGTGCAATAAAATCAAGGTGACAAAAAGACTAAACTTTGGGCTCAAATGGTCTCACTGGATCTGGTGAATAGGACTATGTGAATCTATGTGTGTTGCTGGTTCAGGAAGAAGATGCCATGCAGCTGTTGGCATGCTTACCAACTTTTGCTATTCTTTGCTGAAAACTTCTCTGATGTTGTTATAGTCATTAGGGAAATGTAGGTAAGGCTATCTCTTTGATAGGTTTGACAGTAATAACCGGGATCTGAGTAATGGCAGAGCAAAAGCATTGGAATCATCAATGGGAGCTCCTGGTAATTACAACAGACTTGGACCAGTCAGCTTGGGAGTTGTGTCTCTTAGGCCAAGTAAGCCCTAAGACAATGTTAGCTAAGCAAAGAAGGAAATGTCTGAGCTCCTCAAAGGAGAAGGGCGAAGCCTGTGTCAAAGGCAGTAAATAATCAGCCAGTAGTTTTCCCTGAAAATTGCGAGGAGCGAGGTCTAAGCATATTTCAGACAAAGACATGGGACGATGAATAACAAGTACAACACAGCACCAATTCTTGCTGTTCAACAGCCATCTTGGCTTGGTTGACCACCACTAATTTTCATTTCGGGGAAGAAGTTATGTGACGCAATACGAGCAATATTCAATGTAATTAGTAGTTGTAGAAAAATACAGACATTTGAAATCACTTATGTTCAGCCAAACCACTAATGGTAACATAAGCTATGGTAGTGTTCTTGCTATATGTTTTAGTTGGAAAAAAATCTTTGCGCAAGCTGTCACTCTCCGACTCGTGTTCATACAAACACAAACAAGCGTGCGCGCACACACACACACATACACACACGCACACAAACACCGCACGGCATTTCAGATTTCCCGCAACAAATGTCTGTTCCTACTTCCAAAAAAACTAACACAAGTGTTTTTTTAATCATGGCAGACTTGGTAACAGACAACAACGGTGACTTTTTTTTTGGACAAATGAGAATTCACAACTTTATCTTTTGAACCTGAATATACGGAGGATGAACTGCTGGTTATAGAACCGAGCATGAACAAAGGCTGACACTTTGGAGCAGACAGAAGCAGAGAGAGTGAGTTTGGCGTGATTTTGACGTTATAAATCTGGAACTTGGAGAAAAGCTATGCCAACAGAAATTGAGTTCTTACCCAAAATAAACCGGAAAAAACGTCCCCCGGCTAGTTGCACCAAAAGCACAACTGTCCATCAAGTGAGTCACTTTAATATTGATCATGATACACGCAGCACGTCACGTTTGTTATTAAAACTCTAGTGCATACGCTGTCTGGCTCGCTGTGTACAAACAAAGCATAAAATAATAATTTACATATACTGTAACTGCGATGAGGTGACGACTTGTCCAGGGTGTACCCCGCCTTCCGCCAGATTGTAGCTGAGATAGGCACCAGCGCCCCCCGCGACCCCAAAAGGGAACAAGCGGTAGAAAATGGATGGATATACTGTAACATGGCTGTTCATGTTTTTAATTTAGTACAGATTGGTATCCTGTCACGTTGTGTTGTGCACAGGGATGATGTTTGTTAAGAAATTGTCGATTTCGATGCCATTATCGAATCCCCATATCGAACCGATTCCTTATCGATTCTCTTATCGAATCCAGATAGGTTATTGTATGTGGAAAAAAACACAATACTTGATTTAACAAAAGCTCACTTTTATTTTTTAAGGAAAATATAAAATAAAATAAATAAATAAATATTGACTGTTTTTACCCCCCCCCCCTCAAAAAAAATTAATAAAATAAATAAATATTGACTGTAAGTGCCTCTTTAAGTGGGCCACCTAAGAAAAATACATGCAGGGAAAATCCTGTATTAATTTCTATTGTACAGCACTTTACATTTGAAACATATCTCAGAGTAATGGTATTGTTTACTTTTTGCTCCATTACATGTAAGCAAAATACAAGTATTAACCTACTTGTATTCGTCTGTTTTCACTAAGTTGAAGGGGAGGAGATTTTTCAACATCATTCTCGTTAGCTTGACTGCAGGTTGAAGCAGAGGAAGAAGAGCGTGCTTCGTCATCTCTGTCGCTGCTTCTCCACGTGTCGAAGACACGACACGTTTCTTTAACCTTCAGGTTATGTACGGCCTGAACATGTTTCAACATGTTTGTTGTACTGTTCCCCTTACAGGAAAGCGAAGCCTGGCAATAATTGTAGATAGCCGTTTCCTCGTCGTATTTCTTAGTAAAGTGAAGCCATGCCTTGGAGCGTTTATACCGGTCCATTGTTGTTGCTGCTTCTGTATCTGCCGCCAATTGACCGAGGTACGTAATTTCCTGTGACGTGCCACGGGATTCGTTCCCAGGGATTTGAATAAAGAACCAAATATTTTTCTTTACTATAGTGGCTTCGATAATGGGAACCGTTTCTCAAAAAGGGATTCGGATCAATGGAATCGGTTCTTTTCTTTTCAAACAATCGGGAGAACCGGCTTCGAACATCATCCCTAGTTGTGCATCACAAACTTAAACGCCATTCGGGTGCTGACGTAGATGCTTATCTCTCGCTGTAGTTAGCTATTATGACTAATACCAAACCATGCCGGTGTGTTACTCCGGTGGAAAAAGAGTTCCTCTGTGTTCGCTCTTACAATAATAATAACAGCTTGGTTACGGAACATAAATGAATTGATTAACGTGGACCCCGACTTAAACAAGTTGAAAAACTTATTCGGGTGTTACCATTTAGTGGTCAATTGTACGGAATATGTACTGTACTGTGCAATCTACTAATAAAAGTATCAATCAATCAATCAAAAAATTAAGTTTTTGTTGACGGTTTTTGAATGCATTTTTAAAGTGATTTAAAGGTAGAATTGATTGCACCATTAGCCGCATTGCTAGCCACCTAACAATGCAATAAACATAATTTTACTTATTAGAAGGCTAAAAAAACACTTTTTGTCCCTCATAAGAATTGTGAACGATAGGCAAAATTCTCCCCCCCAAAAAATGCAGTTCCCCTTTAAGCGCCAACAGGAGAATAGGGCCCCTTATGCTGAAAAACACTTGAGATGCAAAACGACCCACAGCGAAAATGCAACTGGTGTATTATAAACAGTCAAGTTTTTCAAATGTAGGAGTTTCAATGTAATCTGAAAATCCTTTGTCTGCTGTTATGGTAACCTTGTCTTCTGTCTTCTCAGGGTCGTCCAGGGCCTCTCGGTGAAGTGGGTCAAAGTGGGCCAGAGGGTCCTCGCGGCATCTATGGGTCTTCAGGTCCAAAAGGAGAGAAGGGCCATGTTGGACTAAAAGGACCATCTGGCCCAAAAGGAGACAAAGTGGGTGTTATAGAGGATTGGTTCCTAAAGTAGCTTGTACTCACAGGCAACGGCTTGTGTTGATGAGGGGAGTTAAATATTTCTGAAAAATACG
Organism: Nerophis ophidion; assembly: GCF_033978795.1. Classification (NCBI taxonomy): domain Eukaryota; kingdom Metazoa; phylum Chordata; class Actinopteri; order Syngnathiformes; family Syngnathidae; genus Nerophis; species Nerophis ophidion. The sequence continues at coordinate 41,541,751 of NC_084620.1, forward strand.
AATTACATTTTCTCCTTTGGTTAGTAGGTTTTTTACAGTAGATTCCCGCTACTGGTGGGGTTGTTTTATTTATAGTCTATTCTATTCTATTCTATTCTATTAACCAGGAAAAAAATCCTATTGAGATTAAAAAACAGTTTAAGGGTTACACAGAAAATTACATACACGTTACCCATTAAAATGACAAGATGGACATCAATAAAGTACTATCTATCTATCTATCTATCTATCTATCTATCTATCTATCTATCTATCTATCTATCTATCTATCTATCTATCTATCTATCTATCTATCTATCTATCTATCTATCTATCTATCTATCTATCTATCTATCTATCTATCCATCCATCTATCTATCTATCTATCTATCTATCTATCTATCTATCCATCTATCTATCTATCTATCTATCTATCTATCTGTCTATCCATCTATCTATCTATCAAGTAAAACAGTTACAGTTACCTGTTAAATTCCAAGACACTAGGAGAAGGGACAAAAAGGCGCTCATGAAAATATGTAAAAATACTAGTTTTTGCACTACCTATGTTTTACTAACTAACTAACCATACGCCTCTCGTAATTATTGACACATTTTAAAATCAGTTTTATACATTAAGTATATATCTAATATTGCACTTACAACATATTCCAATGCTGCAAAATGTTGAGTGTATTGTTTTGTGAGAAGGCACCCGCTGCTGGATTCATTGCTTGCGCACCTTTTTCCCGTAGTACTATCCCCCACTTTCTAGTTAAGGTAGGATTTTTAAAATATATATTTATTTACAGTACAAAGCAGAGAAAAAAGGCCACGAATGCCATGCCGCCAGTGGGCGAGGATCTACTGTATATGTGCAAATATTTGGTACACTAAAATCCTTGGTGTTCCTGACCACCACTTGATTGACTCCACCAAAATTTAAAATTTGGTATGTTGTGAGTTTACACCCTTGTGTGAACAAGTGGGTGGATGGTACAATCAGGCCCATGTCCTAATTCATCATATTCATAAAACATTTAGACAAAGGTACATTAACTGACTGCGATCCAACAGGGTCCAATGGGAGTACCAGGATTCCAAGGAAACGATGGAGTCCCTGTAAGGCAATGCACATCTTTGTAATGTTCCACTGTGTTGATCCAAAGCTAATATTACGGCTTCTGGTGGTCTCAGGGTCACACTGGTCAGCATGGTGGCAGAGGACCTCCCGGACTGGATGGCTGTAATGGGACAAGAGGAGATCCTGGATATCCCGGGTTTGGTACAGGAGGGCCCGGACCTCCTGGATTCACCGTGAGGACTGTTTTAAACATTTTCATCATGTGGTGCCCAGTGATGATGCTGTTGTGTCCTCCACCAGGGTCCTATTGGACCAAAAGGTCAAAAAGGAGAACCTCGATACATAACTGATGGTGGCGAAATAACTGTAAGTTCTCAATGACTCGCTTTCTTTCATGCATGCCATTAAAAACGATGCAGGGCACCTGCAATAATTATATTCGACCAGCAGATGACATCAAAGTTACACTGTTAAAATTGTTGACTCAACTGGAACTTAAATTCTCTCCAGTTCATTTTCACCATGCATGAAATCATTTTCAGATTGCATTCTAAATTTGACATTGTTAACCTTTTCCTAAACGTTGTGTCGCAGGGTTTCCCAGGTTTACCAGGAGAAGACGGTCAACCTGTAAGATTTTGTAATTGTAATATTTAGCCAGCAGCAACATTTGAATAATTCCACTTTCTAATATCCAAACAGATATCAGAAAGATAAACTGTTAGTGTGTGTGCATGCATGTATGTGTGTGTGTGTTCTTGTAGGGTTACCCAGGTCCTAATGGTCCAGTTGGCTTTATGGGTCCACCGGGTCCTGAAGGGTATCCAGTATGTATAGAGGA